>NC_138779.1:176245720-176258220 GCF_965119305.1 Pelophylax lessonae
ACATCAACATTCTTCTTCCAGATTTAGTCATCATTGGTCACCGTCAAGGTCCAGTCTTCATAGCAGAAGCTCTGAAATCCTCCTTTAGGCACCGCATCCACTGCCATGTCAGCCGCTCCAAGGAAGGAGACTGCTGGGGATGCAGGACTTAGGTCCCAGAGGGCAAGTCTCTGTGTGAGCCATACTAAAACCAGGTGGTTGGAAAAAAGGATGGTGATTTCCAGCAAATGGAATCTCTGGTGAGGCAAGTAGAGCAGAAAACCCTTAAAGAGTGGGGTACAAGCCACATGCAAAGTCCAACAGCCGTTACGGCGTGATCTCCCACTAGGGACGACCAGGAAGAACTGGAACCATCGTAACCAAGCCATCCATCTATGAAGACCCCAGAAAGTGAGGCAGAGTGAGATAAGTCTCTTTCCCCTTGTGGAGCCTTTGGTCAAGGCAATGAAGGGGGCTTTTACACAAGTAAGAACCTGTAGAGTCTCCTGCAAAGCAAGAGGAAGTTCTTTAAGCACCTCTAGAGAGAGCGTTCTAATTTCCCATACCTAACGGAAATAAGGGACATAATTTTGGATGAGTGGAACAAGGTCACGAGATATACAGTATTCCACAAAAGTACACCCTTCACATTTTTGTACATATTTTATTATATCTTTTCATGTGACAATACTGAATAAATTACTCCTTGCTAGAATGTAAAGTAGTGAGTGTACAGCTTGTATAACAGTGTAAATTTGCTGTCCCCTCAAAATAACTCAACACACAGCCATAATTGTCTAAACTACTGGCAACAAAAGTGAGTACACCCCTAAGTGGAAATGTCAAAACTGGGCCCAAATAGCCATTTTCCCTCCCCGGTGTCATGTGACTCATTAGTGTTACAAGGTCTCAGGTCTGAATGGGGAGCAGGTGGGTTAAATTTGGTGTTAGCGCTCTCACTCTCTCATACTGGTCACTGGAAGTTCAACATGGCATCTCATAGTAAAGAACTCTGAGGATCTGAAAAACATTGTTGCTCTACATAAAGATATGGCCTAGGCTATAAGAAGATTGCCGAGAGCCTGAAACTGAGCTGCAGCATGGTGGCCAAGACCATGCAGCTATTTAACAGGACAGGTTCCACTCAGAACAGGCCTGACCATGAACGACCAAAGGAGTGGAGTGCATGTGCTCAGCGTCATATCCAGAGGTTGTCTTTGGGAAATAAACATATGAGTGCTACCAGCATTGCTGCAGAGGTTGAAGGGGTGGGGGGTCAGCCTGTCAGTGCTCGGACTATACGACCCACACTGCTTTAAATTGGTCTGCATGACTGTCGTCCCAGAAAGAAGCCTCTTCTAAAGATGATGCACAAGAAAGCCCACAAACCGTTTGCTGAAGACAAACAGACTAATGCCCCATACACACGTGCAGATTATCTGCAGACTTTTGTCTGCAGACTTACCTTTTCTATGTAGTGCAAGGGCCTGCCGGATTGCATACAAATTGAAAGTGTTTAGGTTTGACCTCATATTATATGGTTTTGGTAAGTCTGCAGACAAAAGTCTGCAGATAATCTGCACGTGTGTATGGGGCATAAGGACATGGATTACTGGAACCATGTCCTGTGGTCTGATGAGACCAAGATAAATTTAATTGGTTCAGATGGTATCTAGCGTGTCTTGCGGCAACCAGGTAAGGAGTACAAAGACAAGTGTGTCTTGTCGACAGTCAAGCATGGTGGTGGCAGTGTCATGGTCTACCTACACTGGATAGCTAAAGTTCATTGAGGGAACCATGAAGGCCAACATATACTGTGACATACTGAAGCAGAGCATTAACCCCTCTCTTTGGAGGGGTATCCAACATGATAACAATCCCAAAAACACCTCCAAGACGACCACTGCCTTGTTAAAGAAGCTTACAGTAAAGGGGATGGACTGGCCAAGGATGTCTCCAGACCTAAACCCTACTGAAGAAAGAAAAAAACCTGCACTAAGATAAAAAGTTCAGTCTATGATACGAGAAATTGGCTGCTGCCTAGCTCTAAACTGTTCACAAAGGTGTTCAGTAAAGGATAAAGGAAGAATAAGGAGGTAAATGGCACTGCCAAATATATGTGTATGGAGAAGGAAAACCTTTTTGCTGTATATATCTATATATAGGTCAGAAGTGGAAGGACCTAATATAGGTACAAATATATAAATACATATATTGACTCTAAAATACATGACTGAGGTATAGCAGATATTGCGGCTACATTACCTTTTTCCCCAACACAAAAACCACCCCCATTTTACCTTAATAAATGACACAATTACCTTCTTGGATTTTAAAAGGCAATAGCAGCCATTTTATTACAACCAATTAACAAAATCATAACAAAATACCATTTTCATGAAACCAAAACAATACTTAATACTTTTGTAACTGTAATGACCATTTAGGATCTTGGAAGGCCACTTGACTTACCACTGGCTGTATCTCTGATCCCAATAGACCTCCCGGCCCTCAGCCACCACTACACCAGCTCAAGGACTATTCCCATTGGGATACCATCCATACAGCCAACTGACTCTTACGCATTAGTTACCACGGTAGGTACACCCATACCTGAGATGGGCCCCACCCCTCCATGTTACCTTTGTACAACTCATCACAGCCTTCCAAGACCCTGAAGACCCCTGCCAAAGCACGCAGGCATGACTCCTTATGGCTGCGTAGCCCTCCATACCCGCAGAGCCCTGTGGATACCCTCCTGCAGGCTCAAGGACCACAAATCAATGCCTACTGAATTCAGGTGGACCCCATCCCCCTGCAGATACAGGGCCGGGTCCTGTTCCAGTTCAAAATGGCGAACTGCCAACCCCCCGTTCCTAATAACGAATTTGGCCACTGCCTTGTTGACCTTTATTCAAGCTTTATTCAGACTGACCACGGACCGAGCCAGACTCCAACAAGTCCTGGCCACTATATCCGACCACAAAACTACAGTATGCGAAAACAATGTCCACAACCGTAAGAAATCTAGTTTGATATCCCTAATCAATTCCCTAGATGAACGCAGGCCCAGATTGTTACCCCCAGCGTGTAAGAGGAGGACGTCAGGTGGCCTGTCCAAACGCGCACAACGATGCACCTCGGGAAGAACCCAAGACCACAGCATGCCTGATATCCCAATCCACTTGACCTTAGCCTCCCCCCTATCCAGACCTAACTGGCGACCCTCATGTCTCACAGACGCCCTCTTTAGCACCCCATACGACATACGAGTGTCCCAATATCCAGACCAAGGCAGTAGTGGACCCTGAAAGACACAACAGAAAAAAAATACCAAAAATATATCCTTCCCCAACAGACAGAAACCCAACATACATAATGAAACACATATCAACACCACAACTAACATGTACTGACAGGGGACTACCCCCACACCCCCTGGAGATCTCTCCTGTCATGGACATCGTACCCCTGACCCTCCGCTTCACAACAAATGCGGTCAAACATATAAGCGAAAACGTTGAGACTCCCAGCGCCCAATCCTCTGTAGTGCCTGATCACTTAAACCCCAACGAGCCGCTTGAATGAATGGCACGAATAATTTTATACTGGGAATCCTGCAGACTGCAAGCATTTACGGAAAGCAGTGCCGTTGGCATGCAACAACAGTGGACCAGAGCGGCCCGACCGCACGTGCAACCAACGCCTCACGGAACCCACGGGGCAAACGGCCGACCGTGGTATCACTCTCAATTCCACACTCGCCCCTCGACCCAGCTGGTCTGTCTTGGACTTGCATATCTAAACGAGAAGTTTGTCCTGATGTAAACGCACATCCGCCAACCGTAAACCACCCTCACCCCGCCTGGACTTACTCACCAATTCACCCATGCAGAGCGCTCCAAAGAATGCCAGAATAAAGGCCATTTAAATGAGATCCACCTCATAATCCGAAGAGCAAATGGTAGGCAAACAGTCAACCAGCTGGGACAGCATAGCAAATGAGATGGGACTCCTGGAATCGACGGCCCAATTGCCTTTTTTGTAACCCTGTAAAGCTTTTTTAACTAAGAAATGCTTGGTGGCGTCAGTAACACCAGACAACTTGAAATAGAAAGCTAAAGCAGACATCTTCCGGTTCAGTGAAGATATTGATACACTTTGTTCAAAATTGAGCCCAATAAAATAAAGTAGCAGATACAGCCAATCTTCTTCGCCAGGACAACCCCCCACCTTACTCACCAGATTAGTCCATGTCAACCAAACCTTTTCATACACCATCCAAGTGGAGGAACTGACAGATGCACGTATCAATCCCGGCACAGCGGCTAGGCGATGTTCCACAGATGCCCGGGACAAGGTAGTCCGCGCTGCTCCGCGGCCTGTGCCAACTGCCGAAACCTGTCCCACTGGAATCGAGAAAGAGCGTCAGCCACAGAATTGTGAACACCCGGCACATGTACGGCATAGAAAAAATAATTAAGCGTTAAACATTTCAAAACCAGATGTCGCAGTAATCTAATAACTGGCGGGGAAGAGGCGGTAATGCTATTAATCGCCTGAACCACCCCCAAATTATCACAATTAAACTTCACTCTTTTATTGCGGAAATCCTGACCCCACAATTCAACTGCCAACACAATGGGAAACAACTCCAATAAAACAACGATACGAATGTACTCCGAGCTCTTCCAAGACATTGGCCACTCCCAGCACTCCATTGGCCCCTGAAATACGCCGCGAAACCACCGGAGTCGGCCGCATCAGTATACAGTTCCAGATCATAGTTAGACACCGGGGCCTCCGAACGGCCATTGAATGACCCCAAAAACATCTCCCAGACCCGTAAATCTTCCTCCCCCGTAAATCTGATCCTTAGACAACCTGATGTAATGATGCGGGGCCTTGATGCCAGCCGTGGCACCCGCCAACCGCCTGCAAAACACTCGCCCCGTGGGCATAATGCGACAGGCAAAGTTAAGTTTGCCTAGCAGGGATTGCAGGGTGCGAAGTTGTATCTTTTTGGCGCTTAAGGCCCCCGCAATGTCCTTACGCAGGTCCAGTAATTTATCCAAAGGAAGCCGGCATTCCATTGCCATTGTGACAATTATGATACCCAAAAAACGCAGCTCCGTACGTGGACCGTCAGTCTTTTTCCGGTGCCAAGGGCACCCCAAAGTAGTCAAACAAATGTTGGCCCGTAACCAGCAGTGTAGCGCACGTGACCTCTCCAGGAGGACCAATCACTAAGAAGTCGTCCAGATAATGTATGATAGAAAAAAGGCCAGAAACATCCTTAACGACCCATTCTAGGAACAAACTAAACGTCTCAAATAAAGAACAAGAAATGGCACAACCCATGGGGAGACACCGGTCCACATAGAATTCATCTTGCCAAACACAACCCAGCAGATGTAAACTTTCCGGATGAACCGGTAACAATCTAAAAGCCGCCTCAATGTCTGTCTTTGCCATCAGAGAACCCTGACCGAAGCGACGGACCCAAGTCACTGCTTTATCAAAGGAAACGTAGGAGACTGTGCATAATTCCTCCGCAATGGCATCATTGACCGACCCCCCTTGAGGATAAGAAAGGTGGTGAATAAGCCTAAACTTATGGGGTTCCTTCTTGGGCACTACGCCCAGGGGGGACACCACCAGGCCCTGTAATGGAGGAGATGAAAAGGGGCCTGCCCTTCTGCCTAACGCAACCTCTTTGCGTAGTTTCGCAGAAACTACCGAAGAATGTAACTTAGCGGACCTCAAATTACCCCCAAGAGGAGGGACCACTGTTAAAGTGCAGGGAATACGAAAACCTTGTGAAAAACCCATTAACAACAACTCGGCAGCCTCCCTATTGGTATATCTATTTGGAACTTGGCCAACCTTTCCACCCTCATCGGTGTCTGCCCTCTTTCCAGCGTCAGTGCCCTTGACATCTCCTTTCTTGAAATATCTGGAATACTGATGAGCTCTGCCGCAATTGGAACATTCATGTCTAAAACGACAGGAAGCCCCGAATTTGCAAGTACCGTTGTTGTACTGCCAACAGTAACCTTTTCACTTTGAGGTCAGTGAAGGCGAAAAGGTCGCCCCCCGACCCCACCCTGAAAGGGGTGGTTGGTGGTTTTTGCCTGAGTCATCAGCCGCATTCACAAACTGATGTCCTTGTGATCCCATCCCAAGGACGGCCGGACGGCTTTGCGCTGACGAAATTGTTCATCATAACGCAACCACGCAGTTCCCCCATACACCTTATGCGCTTCTCCAATCGAATCCAAGTAGCAGAAAAGTGGGGAACACTGATCTGACAACTTCTCGCCAATTACACTGGCCAGAATACTGAACGCTTGCAACCAGTTGCTAAACGTCCGTGGTATCAAGCGATAACAACGCTTCTCCTCCTCCTCCTTCTTGGATTCGTCCGGCTTCACCCTATCCAAATTAAATTTCTCCAAAGGCAGTAAGGAGAAAATTTCTACATACTCACCTCGCCATATTTTATCTCTGACTTCTGTTTTCAGGTGAGCTCCCAATGGGCCCTCAAAGCACACATACACCTCACATTTTGCCGCATCAGCTAGGCGCACTAATTCTTTATCCCCATCAGTAGTCCCCGAAGACCCCTTAGCCGCCGCCGACACCTCAGGTGATGTCGTTGCAGAGGGCGCTACTGTACTTACCTCTCAGCCGCCATCAGTCCCAATAGTAACAGGTGGGGCAGGGGGCCCTGAACTAGGCCCGGTGGTGCCCGCACGCACCTCCGTGGCTGCAGCCCCCGTGTGCACAGGCGCACCTGCGGGCGCAGCTGCCAAAACAGGCTCACAACGTGCCAAATCATCTTTAAAGCCTGCTAAAAGTGTCTGAAGCACAGAAACACCCCCAATTCCCAAATCGCGGCCGGTGGGCGCACACCCTGCCCCCCCAAACCAGATACCCCCCCACCGTTATCCTGGACAACCACCCCAGGTGAATGCAGGGAGGGCCACCTTAAATTTTCATTTGCACAGCCTGACACGGTAGCAGTAGACAATACAGGAGGACCAGACACATTAACAGCAGACAAGCTAACACCCCACTTCAATGTGTGGTATTGGGGGCCACTGGTCTATCACACCAGTTGTTCAAAAAATTGGCCAGTGAGTTTGGCACTGTGTGTACCAGATTTAACACAGCAAAAGAGGCAGTATTGTTGCAGGACACAAATACACTTGTAAAAGTTTACTCAGATAACACCCCACTTCAATATGTGGTATTGGGGGGCCATTGGTCTATCACACCAGTTCCAAAAATTGGCAAGTGAGTTTGGCACTGTGTGTACCAGACTTAACATAGCAAAAGAGGCAATATTGTTGCAGGACACAAATACACTTGTAAAAGTTTACTCAGATAACACCCCACTTCAATATTTGGTATTGGGGGCCACAGGTTTATTACACCAGTTCTACAAATAATTGGCCAGTAACTGTTGTCACTGTGTGTAGCACAGTTTACACAGCAAGAGGCCAAATTTTTGCGGGACTAAAATACACTCTTACAAAATTATACTGTTAAATAACTACCCACTTCAATATGTGGTATTGGGGGGCCACTGGTCTATCACACCAGTTGTTCAAAAAAATGGCCAGTGAGTTTGGCACTGTGTGTACCAGACTTAACACAGCAAAAGAGGCAATATTGTTGCAGGACACAAATACACTTGTAAAGGTTTACTCAGATAACACCCCACTTCAATATGTGGTATTGGGGGGCCACTGGTCTATCACACCAGTTGTTCAAAAATTGGCCAGTGAGTTTGGCACTGTGTGTACCAGATTTAACACAGCAAAAGAGGCAATATTGTTGCAGGACACAAATACACTTGTAAAAGTTTACTCATATAACACCCCACTTCAATATGTGGTATTTGGGGGCCACTGGTCTATCACACCAGTTGTTCAAAAATTGGACAGTGAGTTTGGCACTGTGTGTACCAGACTTAACACAGCAAAAGAGGCAGTATTGTTTCAGGACACAAATACACTTGTAAAAGTTTACTCAGATAACACCCCACTTCAATCTGTGGTATTGGGGGGCCACAGGTTTATTACACCAGTTCTACAAATAATTGGCCAGTAACTGTTGTCACTGTTTGTAGCACAGTTTACACAGCAAGAGGCCAAATTTTTGCAGGACTAAATCACACTCTTAGAAAATTATACTGTTAAATAACACCCCACTTAAATATGTGGTGTTGGTGTCCATTGGTCTATCACACCAGTTCAAAAATTTGGCCGGTGAGTTTGGCACTGTGTGTACCAGACTTATCTCAGAAAAAGAGGCAATGTTGTTGCAAGACACAAATACACTTGTAAAAGTATACTTAGATAACACCCCACTTCAATATGTGGTATTGGGGGGCCACAGGTTTATTACACCAGTTCTACAAATAATTGGCCAGTAACTGTTGTCACGGTGTGTAGCACAGTTTACACAGTAGAGGCCAAATTTTTGCAGGACTAAAATACACTCTTATAAAATTATACTGTTAAATAACACCCCACTTCAATATGTGGTATTGGGGGTCCACTGGTCTATCACAACAGTTCAAAAAAATTGACCAGTGAGTTTGGCACTGTGTGTATCAGACTTAACTCAGCAAAAGAGGCAATATTGTTGCAGGACACAAATACACTTGTAAAAGTAGACTCAGATAACACCCCACTTCAATATGTGGTATTGGGGGGGGGGGGCATTGGTCTATCACACCAGTTATAATACATTATAAGTGCTTTTGTCACTCTGTGTAGTATTGCTGCAGCAACGCTCAGTCACACCACACCTGTCACGATGCTGCACAGTGCACAATACAAATCCACTATAATATGCTTTCTATATTACAAAGTATATTATACTGTGGATTACACCCCTATATAGTGCACTGCACACCTATGCCAAATAAATAGCAGCCCTTGAAATTACTTTTGTGGACATTAACAGAGCGATTTGTGTCACTGCTGATCTCTGTTCCTGGAGCAGTGTCATGCCTTCAGCTTAGAAATAATTAATGTTAGTGGAACTTGCAATACCAATATTGTCCACAAGATGCAACTGTGACATAGACTGTTGTTATACAGCACTTTATGGTATCTCTTGCTCTCTATTGCTGGATATTAGTTCCACCCCTCTCTGAGAAAATCTCCATTTTAGATTTACCTCAGGAAGGAGCAGTCAGCATCTGAGGTTGTTGTGAGAGATTCCTGAACCCCCCTTTAAAGCATCGCTGGTATGCCTATGAACTGTCAGTTATATACTCAGTGCATATATTGTTTATGTTTGTACACTGATTGTATGTTTATCTGTTTATTTACAGTTTCACCATATTCTCAATCCTATCTGATCAGTCCTATCTTACTATTCACAATCCTATTTGCATATCTATTTTGACTTGTAACCTGTCATGTGACCACCATTCTTTCATTGGAATAAAGCCTTAAGTTACAAAAGGACTGGTTATTATATGATTAAAGGTTTAGCTGTTTGTTGAGCTGCACACGCCTGGGGCATACGTGTAGTGAGAACAGAACAAGCACACTAGATACCTGTCCCTAAACTGAAAAACTTCACACCTATACCAAATATATAGCAGCCCTTGAAATGACTCTTGTGGACAATAACTGAGCGATTTGTGTCACTGCTGATCTCTGTCCCTGGAGCACACTGGATACCTGTCCCTAAACTGAAAAACTGCACACCTATACCAAATATATATTATAGATTTGTGTGACTGCAGCCAATCTCTCTAACTGCCTCTAAAGCACAGACTGGATACCTGCCCCTTACCTGAAAAGAGACTGGACCTATACCAAAAATTGCAGCCCTTTAAATGACTTTTGTGGACATTAACAGAGCGATTTGTGTCACTGCAGCCGATCTCTCTAACTGCCCCTAAAGCACAGACTGGATACCTGTCCCTATCTTGAAAAGAGACTGGACCTATACCGAAATACCAGCCCTGAAAACGACTTTTGTGGATCTTCACAGAGCTATTTGTGTCTGGCAATCTCTCCCTCATGAGCACAGGCAACCTCTCCCTACGCTGGCAAAAAGCAGAATGTGAAATGGCCGACAGCTCAGGTCTATTTATAGAGTAGGGGGCATGTCCATGTGCTGAATTGTTTTGGCTGTCCCTTTCCACCTGACGGCTGTGTTATGGGTCAAAGTTCTCCCCAATGTAAACTAATATGGCCGGCGCGAACACCGCCATGTGTTTGCAAATTTGGCAGGTAGCGAACAAGCAAAATTCGCCGCGAACCGACCGCCGGGCGAACCGCAAGGCCATCTCTATTCCCTGGATTAGCTTTACCTATAAATGTTAGTATCCAGTTATATTATATACATTTAGGAAAGAAACTAGGCCTTTTAAAGCAATCTACTGAGCTAGCCAGAATCAGCTCTTGAGGGAGTCTATTCCACTTTTTCACAGCTCTTACTATAAAAAAAAAACCTTTACATATTCGGAAATGAACTCTCCCAGACATAAAAAGAACCCCCTTGTCCTCTGTGATGACCTTAAAGTAAATAACTCAACATCAAGGTAACTACAGCTGCAAGAAATGGAATGATATGGAGTTCTGCACAAATTGGTCATAAAATGTGATCTAATCATCATCTAAGTCACAACAATAGACAATCACAGTCTGTTTAAACTAATAACACACAAAGAATGAAATGTTGCCATGTTTTTATTGAATACACCATGTAAACATTCACAGTGCAGGTGGGAAAAGTATGTGAACCCCTAGACTAATGATATCTCCAAGAGCTAATTGGAGTGAGATGTCAGCCAACTGGAGTCCAATCAATGAGATGAGATTGGAGGTGTTGGTTACAGCTGCCCTGCCCTATAAAAAACACACACCAGTTCTGGGTTTGCTTTTCACAAGAAGCATTGCCTGATATGAATGATGCCTCACACAAAAAAAGCTCTCAGAAGACCTACGATTAAGAATTGTTGACTTGCATAAAGCTGGAAAGGGTTATAAAAGTATCTCCAAAAGCCTTGCTGTTCATCAGTCCATGGTAAGACAAATTGTCTATAAATGGAGAAAGTTCAGCACTGCTGCTACTCTCCCTAGGACTAGGAGTGGCCATCCTGTAAAGATGACTGCGAGAGCACAGCGCAGACTGCTCAATGAGGTGAAGGAGAATCCTAGAGTGTCAGCTAAAGACTTACAAAAGTCACTGGCAAATGCTAACATCCCTGTTAGCGAATCTACAATACGTAAAACACTAAACAAGAATGGATTTCATGGGAGGATACCACAGCGGAAGCCACTGCTGTCCAAACAAAACATTGCTGCACGTTTACAGTTTGCACAACAGCACCTGGATGTTCCACAGCAGTACTGGCAAAATATTCTGTGGACAGATGAAACCAAAGTTGAGTTGTTTGGAAGAAACACACAACACTATGTGTGGCGAAAAAGAGGCACAGCACACCAACATCAAAACCTCATCCCAACTGTGAAGTATGGTGGTGGGGGCATCATGGTTTGGGGCTGCTTTGCTGCGTCAGGGCCTGGACGGATTGCTATCATCGAAGGAAAAATGAATTCTCAAGTTTATCAAGACATTTTGCAGGAGAACTTAAGGCCATCTGTCTACCAGCTGAAGCTCAACAGAAGATGGGTGTTGCAACAGGACAATGGGACAAAGAGGAATGGTCAAGAATTACTCCTGACCGTTGTGCACGTCTGATCTGCAACTACAGGAAACGTTTGGTTGAAGTTATTGTTGCCAAAGGAGGTTCAACCAGTTATTAAATCCAAGGGTTCACATACTTTTTCCATCACTGCACTGTGAATGTTTACATGGTGTGTTCAATAAAAACATGGCAACATTTAAATTTTTTGTGTGTTATTAGTTTAAGCAGACTGTGATTGTCTATTGTTGTTACTTAGATGATGATGATCAGATCACATTTTATGACCAATGTGTGCAGAAATCCATATCATTCCAAAGGGTTCACATACTTTTTCTTGCAGCTGTATATGGACCACTTATATACTTTTATATGTTGATCATATCCCCCTTAAAGAGAGAATAAATTAAATTCCTCTAATCTTTCCTCATAGCTGAGCTTGCCTATGCCTCTTATCAGTTTGGTTGCACTTCTCTGCACTTTCTCCAGTTCCCCAGTTAATTACTGAATAAAAAAAAAAAATAAATAAAATAATAATAAAAAAGTTTGTCATTAAAACACATTTTTCTCAAACTGTCCCTAAAGCCCCGTACACACGTACCGATCGTCGGCGAACGATCGGCCGTCTTTTGTCCAAGGCTGTCGGTGTCTGTTGAAAAGTGCAAAAGACTGCACAAGAATTTTGTCCGCCGACTACAGCCGACTGCAGAAGTGATGTCATGTAATGGTTAACTTTCCCTGTGTTTTTCCTTTTCTGAGCATGCCCAGTCTTGCAAATCTGCGGTCTGTCGGCCGAAATCTGTACTGACTGGCGAACAATCGGCCGCTCTGGTGTCGG